>NC_048563.1:5018659-5020219 GCF_902806685.2 Maniola hyperantus
CCAAGAGTTGTGCACTTTTTTTTTATTTTTTTAAATTCATCTGCAGTTCGCTCAATATCTGATGAACTCACATTTTATGGTTAAACTTGTTTACATTATTGCTTCAAATCTTATTTATTTTTCAATTTACTATCAATTTTTTTTTTGCCCAATCTAACCTAACCTAAACTTCAATCTCAAAATGTAATCGAATTAAGCCAAAAGTTGTAAACTTAAGTTTACCATTTATTCATTTGCAGTTCGTACCAATACCTATCTGAACCCACATTTTCTGGTTAAACTTGTTACATTATTGCTTCAAATCGAATTTGTTTTTCTTCTCTACCAAAAAACATTTTTTTTTGCCCAATCTAACCTAATCTTAAATCTTAAATCTAATTTAGTTAGAGTGCCAAGAGTTGTGCACCTCGCTCAATATCTGAACTCACATTATTTTTACAGTTAAACTTGTTACATTACAGCTTCAAATTTTTTTTTTTCCTTTTCTTCTGTTAACTTTGCCCAATCTAATCTAAAATCTAATTGTGCACTTTTTTTATTTTTATTTTATTTTATTCATCTGCAGTTCGCTCAGTATCTGACTGAACTCACTTTTTTTTTTCTTCCATTTCAAGACTGTTAACTTTGCCCAATCTAATCTAAAATCTAATTATTTTTATTCATCTGCAGTTCGCTCAGTATCTGACTGAACTCACATTTTATGGTTAAACTTGTTACACTATAGCTTTTATCTCTTCTGTTCTCTTCTGTGTGCCCAATCTAACCTAACCTTATCTAAATGTCACCCCACTCTTGATACAGTTATTTTACTTTGAAAATTGAAAATGCAATTTTCTATTTTTCCCATAGTCTCTTTCGTATAGCTTTTTAAACTTTTTCTTTTATTTCAAACTTTAACGTTTTAAACCTTTGAAACGACCACCACATCGAATAACTAAATTAAGCGAGGCAAGCATCTAGTGGTGCCATCTGTTATGTGCATCCAAAACTAACTATTTTTAAAAATGCAATTTCATTTTTATACGGCAGTATTTTGTTACATTATACTGTATACATACGTCATACATGGGACTGTAGTGCGGAACCCTCGTTGCGCGAGCCTGACGACTCGCGCTTGGCCGGTTTTTTATTTGTGTGATGGTTGACCCTAAATTCACGGTTTTCAGATTGTTCTCCTTTTGTCTGCTACCTACCTGCCTGCTTAAATTTCATGATTCTAGGTCAACTTGAAGTACCCTGTAGGTTTCTTGACAGACAGACAGACAGACAGACAGACAGACAGACAGACAGACAGACAGACAGACAGACAGACAGACAGACAGACAGACAGACAGACAGACAGACAGACAGACAGACATAGAAAGTGTTTCTATAAGGGTTCCGTACCTCGAAAGGAAAAACTAAAAATGAACGCATGTTTTGACATCGATATGATGTTAGACGCAGCGCCTTGTCGCGATTGTGCAGCAACTCTACATATAATTTCTCGCAGGCATTTTTTCACGTGCATTCTTGCCGCTTTAAAATAATTATGTATCTCTATATTATATTTAAAATAGT
>NC_048563.1:5020419-5032919 GCF_902806685.2 Maniola hyperantus
TGATGGGACGAGTGCTTTTATTAGATCAAAACCAATCGACGGAGGGCCTCGCGTCCGAAGTCGTTACTTTTGATGAATCTGGATAACTTTTGCCGATCGCACGGTCCAGTACCGGCGACGCATCTTTCAAATGTCTGCCTTATCAACTTTCGATGGTAGTTTCTGCGACTACCATGGTTGTCACGGGTAACGGGGAATCAGGGTTCGATTCCGGAGAGGGAGCCTGAGAAACGGCTACCACATCCAAGGAAGGCAGCAGGCGCGCAAATTACCCACTCCCGGCACGGGGAGGTAGTGACGAAAAATAACGATACGGGACTCTTACGAGGCCTCGTAATCGGAATGAGTACACTTTAAATATTTTAACGAGGAACAATTGGAGGGCAAGTCTGGTGCCAGCAGCCGCGGTAATTCCAGCTCCAATAGCGTATACTAAAATTGTTGCGGTTAAAAAGCTCGTAGTTGCATTTGTGCGCCGCGCTGTCGGTGCACCGCATCCGCGGTGATACTGACACGTTTGCGGAGCATATCGTCGGTGAGCCGGCGGTAACACGCCGGTTCAATATCAAAATCCTATCGCGGTGCTCTTTATTGAGTGTCGAGGTGGGCCGACAATTTTACTTTGAACAAATTAGAGTGCTCAAAGCGGGCTCAAAATGCCGCTTGAATATTTCGTGCATGGAATAATAGAATATGATCTCGGTTCTATTTTGTTGGTTTTCAGAACTCCGAGGTAATGATTAATAGGGATAACTGGGGGCATTCGTATTGCGACGTTAGAGGTGAAATTCTTGGATCGTCGCAAGACGAACATCAGCGAAAGCATTTGCCAAAGGTGTTTTCATCAATCAAGAACGAAAGTTAGAGGTTCGAAGGCGATTAGATACCGCCCTAGTTCTAACCGTAAATATGTCATCTAGCGATCCGCCGACGTTACTACAATGGCTCGGCGGGCAGCTTCCGGGAAACCAAAGATTTTGGACTCCGGGGGGAGTATGGTTGCAAAGCTGAAACTTAAAGGAATTGACGGAAGGGCACCACCAGGAGTGGAGCCTGCGGCTTAATTTGACTCAACACGGGAAATCTCACCAGGCCCGGACACCGGAAGGATTGACAGATTAACAGCTCTTTCTTGATTCGGTGGGTGGTGGTGCATGGCCGTTCTTAGTTGGTGGAGCGATTTGTCTGGTTAATTCCGGTAACGAACGAGACTCTAGCCTGCTAAATAGGCGTCGTCATTTAGGTGTGCACGATTTCGGTCGAGCAACTCACTGGCGGCGTATTAAAATTCTTCTTAGAGGGACCGGCGTCTTCGAGGCGCACGAGATTGAGCAATAACAGGTCTGTGATGCCCTTAGATGTCCTGGGCCGCACGCGCGCTACACTGAAGGAATCAGCATGTTCTCCCTGGCCTAGAGGCCCGGGCAACCCGTTGAAACTCCTTCGTGCTGGGGATTGGGGTTTGCAATTATCCCCCATAAACGAGGAATTCCTAGTAAGCGCGAGTCATAAGCTCGCGTTGATTACGTCCCTGCCCTTTGTACACACCGCCCGTCGCTACTACCGATTGAATGATTTAGTGAGGTCTTCGGACCGACACGCGGTGGCTTCACGGCCGTCGGCGTTGCTGGGAAGTTGACCAAACTTGATCATTTAGAGGAAGTAAAAGTCGTAACAAGGTTTCCGTAGGGGAACCTGCGGAAGGATCATTAACGTACACTTACACTTGCACATTGTTATTGTGTGTGTATATGTTGTTAAAGACACTCCAAACACCCATCAAAATTATTACACGTAACTTTTCCTCACAACATAGAGGCTGCGACCCCGTGCACGCTTGCCGTGGAAGGTCCATACTCTCGTTATGAACAATAATATCATTAATAATATGTAAATTATAAACGTCTACTACTATAAACTATTACCCTGGACGGTGGATCACTTGGCTCGCGGGTCGATGAAGAACGCAGTTAACTGCGCGTCATAGTGTGAACTGCAGGACACATTTGAACATCGACATTTCGAACGCACATTGCGGTCCGTGGAGAAACATCCAGGACCACTCCTGTCTGAGGGCCGGCTGCATAAAAACAAATACCACACTTTCCACACGCACACGACGCATACTCTGCGCGTGGGTGGTTGGACACGTGGCGGATTCCGTGATAATGGAGGGAACTTAAATAATATTATTATTATTATGTCCCTTCTAGATCTCGGTCCGTTTAAACATTGAGAATTTTCGTGTCGTTCGAGCGCCTACGGTTCCTCTCGCAGACTCTCTTCGTGTGGTACAAAACTGTGGTGCCGTCCATCTGTCCTCTGGATATTTGGAACCCCTCGTGTTGTAGTGCGTGCTGGCGCTGCTGTGGTAAGACACACAACGTCAGCGTCGCACGAACGACCGGATCGATCGACCGACCCTTCCGTTTACGGCAAATCGGTCGAATCGTACGCGTCACTCGTGCGGCAGCACGCACGGGCGGGGGCTCCACAGCACCCACAAACTAACTAGATTGGATGCGAGGGGACTAGCACGCCGTATCCGCTCACAAGTATACGTTACACGTTAATCAATACTTATAATAAGTAGGCGGACTCGACGTCCGGACTCGCGCGACGGCGTCGTGCGCGCGCGCTAACCCCGCGTGCTAACGGCGCCGTCGAGCTGACGGATATCGCGTCTGCCTCCCACTTTTATCGTTGGCCTCAGATCAGGGAGGATCACCCGCCGAATTTAAGCATATTAGTAAGCGGAGGAAAAGAAACTAACCAGGATTTCCTTAGTAGCGGCGAGCGAACAGGAAACAGCCCAGCACTGAATCGCGCGGTTGTAACGATCGCGGGAGATGTGGTGTTCGGGAGGTTCCGCTTTCTCGTCGTCGCCGCTCCTGTCCAAGTTCGTCTTGAACGGGGCCGTTTTCCCGTAGAGGGTGCCAGGCCCGTAGCGACGGAGCGAGGCGGCGAGAGGGACACTCCTCAGAGTCGGGTTGCTTGAGAGTGCAGCCCTAAGTGGGTGGTAAACTCCATCTAAGGCTAAATATTACCGCGAGACCGATAGCGAACAAGTACCGTGAGGGAAAGTTGAAAAGAACTTTGAAGAGAGAGTTCAAGAGTACGTGAAACCGTTCAGGGGTAAACCTACGAAACTCGAATGAACGAACGGAGAGATTCATCGACATCCGGCGGCGTACGGGCGCGCGCCTCGATGTCGCTCGGGCGCCCCTCGCGGGTGTCGCGCGCGGCACGGGTCGCGTCCGATTCTCGACGTCCGTCGGCGTCGTGCACTTCTCTCTCAGTAATGCATCGCGACCCGTTCTCTGTCGGCTTAAGCGCCGTCCGATTCGCCCAGCGGTGGACGTTCGCGCCCACCGCTGGACCGTGACGGTGGCCGGCCGGCGGGGGACGGTAGTGGTATGAAACGCGCACGCGCCTCGCGCGCGTCCGGCCCGACGCAAGCTCGCGCCGCACCAAGTCTCGATCCTGCCCGAGTGCGGACCGGGACGCGGCGCCGCTGTCGTCGCTGCCGTGCAGTCTCGGACCGTGCGCGTATCAGTCTGCGATGAGTCATTTTCGGGCACTCGCAGGACCCGTCTTGAAACACGGACCAAGGAGTCTAGCATGTGTGCGAGTCATTGAGTTGTCATTGTCATTAGACTGAAAGGCGCAACGAAAGTGAACGTAGGGAGGATGGAGCGCCGGCCCGTTCGGCCTCTCGCACTCCCGAGGCGTCTCGTTTCCAATCCGTGAATGCAGGCGCGCTCCGAGCACAGATGTTGGGACCCGAAAGATGGTGAACTATGCCTGGTCAGGTCGAAGTCAGGGGAAACCCTGATGGAGGACCGTAGCGATTCTGACGTGCAAATCGATCGTCGGAACTGGGTATAGGGGCGAAAGACTAATCGAACCATCTAGTAGCTGGTTCCGTCCGAAGTTTCCCTCAGGATAGCTGGCGCCGACTGTTAACAGTCCCATCCGGTAAAGCGAATGATTAGAGGCATTGGGGCCGAAACGACCTCAACCTATTCTCAAACTTTAAATGGGTGAGAACTCCGGCTTACTCGAACGATGAAGCCGGAGATCTGATGACGGTGCCAAGTGGGCCAATTTTGGTAAGCAGAACTGGCGCTGTGGGATGAACCAAACGTACTGTTAAGGCGCCCAAAAAACGCTCATGGGACACCATGAAAGGCGTTGGTCGCTCATGACAGCAGGACGGTGGCCATGGAAGTCGGAATCCGCTAAGGAGTGTGCAACGACTCACCTGCCGAAGCAACCAGCCCTGAAAATGGATGGCGCTGAAGCGTTTTGCCTATACAGTACCGTTGCGGCAAGTGCGGCGCATTGTTGTCGCGTCATTATGCCGCAACGAGTAGGACGCGCGCGGCGGAGAGCGCAGAAGGGTCTGGGCGTGAGCCCGCCTGGAGCCTCCGTCGGTGCAGATCTTGGTGGTAGTAGCAAATACTCCAGCGAGGCCCTGGAGGACTGACGTGGAGAAGGGTTTCGCGTGAACAGTAGTTGCTCGCGAGTCAGTCGATCCTAAGCTCAAGGAGAGATCTTATGTCGATGTGGCGTGTTTTTTTAATTTTCTAACGAAATATAGATAAACAACGCCCTTTGAGCGAAAGGGAATCCGGTTCCTATTCCGGAACCCGGCAGCGGAACCGTTTCAATAATCGTTCCCTCGTTTCAACGCGAGTGTTCGACGGGGTAACCCAAAGTGGCCTGAAGACGCCGCCGAGGGGTCCGGGAAGAGTTTTCTTTTCTGCCTGAGCGTTCGAGTTCCATGGAATCCTATAGAAGGGAGATATGGTTCGGAACGCGAAGAGCACCGCATTTGCGGCGGTGTCCGGATACTCTCTGCGGACCTTGAAAATTCAGGTGAGGGATGTACGTGGAGATGTCGCGCCGGTTCGTACCCATATCCGCAGCAGGTCTCCAAGGTGAAGAGCCTCTAGTCGATAGAATAATGTAGGTAAGGGAAGTCGGCAAATTGGATCCGTAACTTCGGAATAAGGATTGGCTCTGAGGACCGGGGCGTGTCGGGTTTGGACGGGAAGCGGATGCGGCCGGTGCCGGGCCTGGTCGATGCTCGAGCGTCCCTCGGGGCGTGAGGGCGGAATCCGGACCCGCGTTCCGGCCTTCCGCGGATCTTCCTAGCCGTAAGGCCGCGTCGGTTTCGTCTCGTGCGCGACCGGCGCGGTTCTGTACGACCGCCGTTCAACGGTCAGCTCAGAACTGGCACGGACAAGGGGAATCCGACTGTCTAATTAAAACAAAGCATTGCGATGGCCCTCGCGGGTGTTGACGCAATGTGATTTCTGCCCAGTGCTCTGAATGTCAACGTGAAGAGATTCAAGCAAGCGCGGGTAAACGGCGGGAGTAACTATGACTCTCTTAAGGTAGCCAAATGCCTCGTCATCTAATTAGTGACGCGCATGAATGGATTAACGAGATTCCCGCTGTCCCTCGCACGGCGTTGAGCGAAATCCTCAGTACAGCAAAAACTACTGAAGCGAATTACGTGCAGGCAATCTTCTTGGACATCTCTGGCGCCTTCGACAACGCCTGGTGGCCCATGATCATGCTGAAGGCCAAGCGGGGTGGGTGCCCGCCCAACATCTACCGCATGCTCGCTGACTATTTCAGCAGACGGCGGGTAGGCATGTTCGTCGGCGGCCGGGTGCAGTGGAAGGTGTCGACCATGGGTTGCCCGCAGGGGTCTGTACTGGGGCCCACTCTGTGGAACGTCCTGCTCGATGACTTGTTTCGGTTGCCGCTCCCGTGGGGTGTCAAAATTGTCGCGTACGCGGATGACGTCACCGTGCTGATTGAGGCCGCCACGAGACGGAAGATCGAGTCTGCTGCGGCCGACTCCATCTCCTTATTTGAGGATTGGGCCCAAAGGAACCGCCTCTCCTTTGCCCCTGCGAAATCGCAGACGGTAACGCTCAGGGGCAGGCTCCAGCGGGCTCCGGTCATCAAACTCGGTGGTGCGTCGATCAGGGCGGTGCGGTCTGCCGTCGTACTGGGCGTAACGATCGACTCAAGTCTGTCTTTCGCCGAGCATGCGCGATCGATCGGGGAGCGCGCCGCTAATTGCTTCGGGAAGATGTCGCGTGTGTCGACCTCTTCCTGGGGCATTCGATACCCCGCGTTGCGCGTTCTCTATTACGGCACCTATGTAGCATCGGTCACGTATGCTGCGGCGTGTTGGGCCGAGAGGGCGACGCTCTGTGTTGTGCGGACGTCGTTGGTCCGGTCCCAGAGGCCCGCTCTGATCCTATTGACCAAGGCGTACCGATCGAACAGTGCCGCGGCCCTCGCTGTTTTGGCGGGGGTGTTGCCGGCGGACCTGGAGGTGATTCGTGCTGCCCGGGTAGATGAGGCGCGTAGGACCGTGGTCAAAGCGGAGTTGAGCAGGCGTAAACGCGAGATCGGGTTGGCCATTGTTGCGGAGTGGCAAGCGCGCTGGACGGACGAGACGAAAGGTGGTGAGCTGCGTCGGTTCTTCCCGGACGTGGCCGGTCGGCTCAGGGCAACCTGGGTCGCACCGGACTATGAGACCTCGCAGATCCTGACAGGCCATGGATGCTTCAACAAGCGCCTGCATGACATGTGCCTCGTGGAGAGTGGTGGTTGCTTGTGCGGACTGGCGGAGGAAGACCTCCACCACGTCTTGTGGGAGTGTGCGCTGTACGAGGACCTCCGGTGCGCCCTGCTGGACGGGATTGTTCGCGAGGAAGAGGGTCCGGTTTACTACCAGGACCTCGTTGCTTCGGCGGTAAACTTCGGCAAGCTACGGGAGTTCGCGCACCACTGGCACAAGAGGCGGAACAGCTCGGACCGTGATCGTGGACCAGTGGGTGTTTGAGGAAGGATCCGGACCGCGGGGCACGCGGGGATCTGCGTGATGTGTACGTCTGCCCCAGAAAGGGGAGAAAGACCAATTAGGGACAAGGACAGGAAAGAAAGAATTTGTAGGGAGTCAAGAAGGCGCCCCGGGAAAGAGCCACCGAGCAAGTACCGAACGGGCGCCCTCCCGCGTTTCGGCCCATATAACCGCGAGGTTGGTGGGGCCATGGGAGGTGGTGGGTTGTCCCTCGCGGTGTGCGGACGTATCTCGCTTTGCTCCGTGTCGAAAATTCATTTATTCTGAATTTTCACGATTTCCTCGGAATTTTCAGTTATTATAGTGCTTTTATAGTGTAGTGCTATAGTTTTAATCCGTGTAGTGGTGTTAAAGTGGTGTGGAACGTGCTGCGACCCCCCCTTTTCCTCACCGGATTGTGGTTGAGCTCCGGGACGCTCCTGGCAGCTCCCACGGGATAGGACCCATTTTTAATTTTTATTTAATATAATGTCACGTCTGTTTACAGAACGTTTTCCTAGTTTTAGTACTTAGTTTAAGTCTAGGCTAGTTTTATAACCTATAAATTGAGCACGTGGTCGCACGTGTTCGTTTATAGGTTAACACTTCGTGCATTGACACTCTGTGCATGCGCCGTGAACTTTGACAGCTGTCAAAGTTTTTGACAGGTGTCATCTGTCACTGTCAATTTTGCAGCATTTTCTGACACTTGACAGCTGTCAAGTGTCAAGTGCCAAACCTCCGGTGCATAGACAATAAATTGCCGGTTTTTAATCGATAACTTCATTTTCGCTCCACTCGGTATTGCTGTACACCGTACCGATTACGATTTTCCGAACCAACCTAATTCCGTCTGTGGGTTCGGAAATTGTAAACGGCCATGTCCAGGGAGACTAAGGAGAGCGACCCCGGTGGCCAACCGTTTGCGCCGCGATCCACATTGGCGCGAACGCCGCCTAGTGGCTTGGCTCCACCCCATTCGCGGTTTCCCCATGATGAAGAGGAGGAACTGCTTCAGACACCACCGGTGCCCCCGCGAACCCCGCATCCAGAGCAGCAGGCTGCTACAGCGGCGCCCTCGGCGCTAAAGCGCCCACTGACGTCTCCGGAGGAGCGGCGCCCAGTAGAGGTGGTGCGTATGTGTCGGCCCGATACGCCGCCGCCTGCCCCGCCCACTGCAGCCTCCGCCGCTCCCCGGGGACCGCCACCACCGTCAGCTGCGGGATTCAGGGTGCCGACACAGCCCAGCGGTCGTCCCGTCACGCCTGACGCTGCTCCGTCGAACGACGCGCAGCAGGAGGGCTCCTTGGTGGGCGCTACGAAGATGGAGCTCCTGGACCGAGTCCACCGCGACTTAGAGGACGTCATGGCAGCCGTCACCGCACCCCCGTCGCGACTTAATAAGGAGGCCACGAATGCCATCTCGGCGGGCTGCCGCGATATTTTGGCGGTTATAGCGGCCCTCACCCTGAAGCTCAGTGGAACGGAGGTTGAGCTTAGCGAAGCCAACCTTCGCGTGGCAAAGCTGGAGCAGGAGGTTCTGATAGCCAGATCCTCCCAGGCCCATATGGCTCAACCCGCTCCCTCCTCTGCCTCCACGGTCAGCTATGCGTCGGCGCTACGGGTATCCAGGAAGGCCGACCTCATACCAATCCCGGCAGCTCAGGGCCCGGTTCTGGCCTTTTATCCAGCTCCGGAACACGCTGCACTCTTCAAGTCGGCTGAAGACACTAAGGCGGAGCTGAAGAAGACCATTAAACCAGCCGACATGCAGGTTCAGGTGGACCGAGTGCGGAAAGTTGGAAACGCCGGAGTGGTAGTTCAGACCACCACTAAGGAATCGGCGGAGAAACTTAAGAACGCGGTGCCTGCAACTCTCCGCGTCACGGAGCCAAAACGGCGGGCTCCGTTGGTCAGCTTGCGGCATATTGATGGTGAAGGAGACTTGGAGCCGCTATACCTGGCCCTTCACGACCAAAACTTCCGGGACACGCAGTGGACTTTGGAGCGCCTGCGCAGCCAGAGCAAGTTGGCCTTCAAGAAGAGGGGGAGAGGTACCACCACTGTAGTCCTGGAGTGCTCCCCGGCGCTGCGCGAGGCCCTGCTGGCTAAGGAGAAGGTGTACATTGGCTGGCAAGTCATCGAGGTCGTGGACTTCCTGTCGGTGACCTGCTGCAGGAAGTGCCATATGTATGGGCACCCGGAAAAATACTGCAGGGCCTCGGAGGTGTTCTGCGGGAGGTGCGGCGCCTCGGGGCATCGCAGGGAGGACTGCTCCGCTGCCGTGGAGTGCTGCGCAACCTGCAAGAGGTTCAACAAGGAGGACGCCGCGTCTCACACCACCGCCGCTGCTGCCTGCCCGGCTCGCCAGTATGCTGAAACGAGGTCCTTATCAAATACTAACTATGGCCAGTAAGCCCATAAGGATAGGACAGATCAACCTCGGCGGGTCGGCGTTGGCCACCAAGGAGCTGCCGGCACTGGCCAAGGAGCTGCGCCTCGACTGTGTTCTCGTCCAAGAACACTACTCGCAGGCGCAGCAGGAGGGGCCAGTCGTCATCGAGTACGGCGACTCTCCGAAGGCGGCGGTCTATATCGTGCGTCCAGACCTCAAAGCAGTGGCGCTTCACCATCTGTCAACCGCGCACTGTGCGACGGTCTGCGTGAGTGCTGGGAGTGGGGAGGACCTCTACCTTGTGTCTGCCTACTTCCAGTACTCCGAGGACGTCGAGCCGCACCTCCTGCAGCTGGACAGAGTCATGGAGGGCCTTCACGGGAAGCGAGTGGTCATTGGAGCCGACTGCAATGCCCACTCTCCAATGTGGCATAGCGAGCCCCGCCACTACACCGGGCGCGGGGCTGTTGCGGAGCGTCGACGGCAGCACGTGGAGGACTTTATCGCCGGGAGGGATTTACTGCTCCATAACCGGGAGGGCCAGCCGAGCACATTTGCTGGCCCCAACGGCGAATCAAACATCGATATTACCCTTGGGTCAAGAAGTGCTGCCGTCAAGGACTGGACCGTTCACGATGCGGTCAGCTCCAGTGACCACCGGCTCATCACCTTCTCCGTCGGTGGGGACCGCATGTCTCGAGCTGCTGGGTGCGCCGAGTCCGAAGGAGGGGAGCCGCCGAGGTTTCGGGGGACCGGGGTGGATTGGGCTCGATTTCGCAGCACCGTCAGTGTGCGGATGGGGAACCTGGATGCGAGGAAGCCGGCGTCTGTGCTCGCCAGGGACTTCACAGATGCAATCGTGCGCTCTGCGTACGATTGCCTGGGAATTGCCCGAAGGCGCAAGGATGTTGGCTACGAATGGTGGGATGAGAAGCTGGATGCTGCGCGCAAGAAGGTGGCACGCCTTCGCTGCGCGTGGCAGAGTAGAAGGAGCGGAGGAGGCGAACGAGAGGAGCGAGCAAGGGCTGAATTCCATGCGGAGCGCCGGAAATACCGGAAGCTGATGGAGGAGACGCAGAACGAGTACAACGTCCGTGAGGCGGAGGCCGGTAATACTGACCCATGGGGCCAGGCCTACCGGATCGCCAATGGCAGATTCCGCCCACCTGCTAATGTCCTTAGTGGCGTGAAGTATCTCGAGGGTTACGCGGAGAGTGTCGACCAGGCCGCGGACTCCCTGTTGGGTGCCCTCTGTCCCGATGACGATCTGTCAAAGGACACGGCCTACCACGGGCAGGTCCGGGTCGCGGCGACTCTCATTCCGTCGGCCTGTTCTGCGCCTCCTCCTGGGCCGGAGGAGCTGCTAGGTATAGTCAGGCGACTGCCAAACACCGCGCCGGGTCTCGACGGGATCACTGCGCGGATGGTGAAGCAAGTGTGGACTGCGGCATCGGTGGAGTTCCACTCGGTGTTCGCAAAGTGCGTGGAAGAGGGTGTGTTTCCTGACGTCTGGAAAGAGGGCCGACTCGTTGTCATGCCCAAGTCCAACGGCAAACCACTCACGGATCCGAAGGCGTACCGACCGATCACGCTCCTCCCGATTCTTGGTAAAATTCTGGAACGCGTTCTCTTAAAATGCGCCCCCCAGATCTTGGGAGAGATTTCGGACTGTCAGCACGGATTTACTTCGGGGAAGTCGACTGTTACGGCGCTGCAAGAAATGCTCAAAACCGCTACTGAGACCAATTTCAAGTATGTACTAGCACTCTTCTTAGACATCTCTGGAGCCTTCGATAACGCTTGGTGGCCCATGATTCTGCTCAAGGTTAAGCAGCGTGGATGCCCACAGAACATCTACCGTCTGTTGGCGAGCTATTTCGTCGATAGGCGAGTTGGGTTATTCGTGGGCAACCGAGTGCGATGGAAGACTTCAACCATGGGATGCCCGCAGGGGTCGGTGCTGGGCCCCGCGTTATGGAACGTCCTACTCGACGACTTGCTTCGATTGCCGCTACCAGGGGGGGTTAAGGTTATAGCGTACGCGGACGACGTCACGGTTTTGATCGAAGCCAACAACCGCCGGGCGATCGAGGTCGCCGCTGCCAACACCATCAGGCAGTTTGAGGACTGGGGAAGCCGAAACCGGCTGGCGTTTGCCCCTGCTAAGTCGCAAATGGTTGCGCTCAGGGGCAAGCTTGGGCTGCGGCCCCCAGTGATCAAACTAGGTGGCTGCTCGGTCAAATTCGGGGCGGAGGCTGTCGTACTTGGCGTTACGATCGATGGAAGTCGCTCATTCGCGCCGCATGCGAGGTCGATCGGTGAGCGGGCGGCTAAATGCTTCGGGAAGATGTCGCGTGTGTCGACCGCTTCCTGGGGCATTCGTTATAAAGCCCTACGCATTTTATACCAGGGCACTTTTGTTGCGACGATCACGTATGCGGCTGCGTGCTGGGCCGAGAGGGCGACTCTGCACGTCGTGCGGTCCCAACTCCTTAAGGCGCAGAGGGGGCCACTCATCCTCTTGACTAAGGCGTATCGTACCACCAGTACCTCTGCGCTGGCGGTCTTAGCGGGTGTTCTGCCTGCGGACCTGGAGGTTATCCGCGCTGGCAGGATAGATCTGGCGCGTCAGTCCGCGACCAAGCTGGAGTTGAGCAGTCGGAAGCGCGAGATAGGGTCCGCTGTGGTCGACTTGTGGCAGGAACGCTGGGCGAGCGATGAAAGAGGCAGTCATCTTCGGCGATTTTTCCCTACGGTGACGGAGAGACTCAAGGCGACTTGGGTATCTCCGGACTACGAAACCTCGCAGCTGCTCACGGGTCATGGATGCTTCCGGTGGCGCCTGCATGGGTTTCGGCTGTGTGCGAGTAGTCTGTGTGAGTGCGGCGAGAGTGATGAGGATGCGCACCACGTCCTGTGGGAGTGCAGTTTGTACGAGGACTTCCGATGCAAGATGCTGGATGGGATGGTGCATGCGGAGGTGGGCCCGGTATACTACCGGGACCTGGTCTCCTCGGAGGCGAACTTCCGAGGACTGCGGGAGTTCGCGCACGCGTGGCACAGAAGAAGGAGCTGCTCCGAAGTGCGGCAGCGACGACGGAGAAGAGGACGCGGAGAGCAGGAAGAGGAAGGTAGCGAGGAGGACAACGACGGCGCGAACAGCTCAGAGGAGGGAAGCGAGAGCTAGTTATCCAGGTACGCAGCAACAGGAGAGGATGTGGGTAACAGGAGACA
>NC_048563.1:5037919-5042919 GCF_902806685.2 Maniola hyperantus
GACATTTAAAATAGTTAAATTATTAGAGGGTATGTAATGAGACCAGCTTTTTTTTAAGTATAGCCTTACAATTACCCTTATTATTATAAATAATATTATAATATTTTAGAATATTCAAGATTCGTGGGTGATGATCTTATTAATTATTATAATAGGACATACGTCTTAACGCCTTAAGTTATTATAGTCGCAAACTTTAATTTCAATCGTGGAGTGGAATTTTCCAAGAATTTGCTCTTTCAATTTTGTCTGTTTTCTCCATTTGTACAAGTTATTTATTATACATATACTATAATATACCATAGGTGCCTACACTATAAATTTATTTCTTCTTTTATTCCAGCCATGCTGATAAAATCTGAGGTCTCCACAGGAGCACAGCGGCGGAGAACAGCACAGCGGAGATCACTGGCCACTGCCAGTAAGTAAATACCTAAGCACCATATACTATAGATATAATATAAATATAGTAAACGTTAACTGGTATCGTTTAAATAATATTAATTAGTAGTAGTACGTACACACACACAGGCAGGCATAAAACGTTCATAACTTCAGGTAGAACCATTATATTATGCCATTCTCATATAATGTAAGCTTACTGAACAAATTATTTATTGTTTATTTTGGTGTAAGACGCTCTCTACGTACATCATACGTAAAAGGGGAATATCCACTCACTCCTTCATGGGTGGTGCCCTTGCGTAAATTCCTTTAAGTTTCAGCTTTGCAACCGTACACTCCCCCCCCCCCCCTACAGGAGTACAAAAATACTGGATCGCTGGATGACATATTTACGGTTTTGTTCTTGATTGATGAAAACACCTTTCGCTGATGTTCCTACTAATCACTACCTGTGTTCTAAGTTCTGGAAACCAACGAAATATAGATTATAGAACAGAGATCACAATATGAGGGTTGTTAGTTACGCACGCTTTACACTTTCTCCTTTTGGTCGATGCTAGATATGTGGTACGGTACAACAGTAATTCGAAACTATCTGTACCGTACCTAGCTACTGTTTAGTTATTGCATTTGTGTGCATTTAATTTGCTGCTTTCTTTAGGATTTTTTATATCCTTCTTATTAAACGCCAACGCCATGAATGTGTTGAGCCCTCACCTACCCCTGGGCAAATTATTTTTCTATGCCGGCCGTTACAATAATATTATTATGTAAACCGGCGCTACTACCATCGAGGTGGTGGTTATTATAATAATATAGCCTGTGGTGTTTGTCATTGCGTTAATTATATTGTACGTGCAGCATATTTTTTTTTTGTACGGCCCACCCTTTCACAATTGTAACATGACTTCTTCTTTGCTTTCGAAACTTGAAACCCTATCGAACATAGAGAAACCCCTAACCATTGGGCAAACTTTACCACTATCGAGGTGGAGTAGCCAGTGGTGTTTGTCATTGCATTAATTATTGCAATTTTTTTTTTTCCTTTTCTTCAGTTTTTTTTTTTGAAACTTGAACACATATCGAATCGTTGGCCGCTATCGACTAAAGAAAATCGAGGAAAATGGAAAATCGCCGGATCCCCACAGAGGATGCGGACAGCGGTGAGAGAAAAGTGATTGTGTTCAGTTTGTTGTAGTGAATTGTCTACGTTCACTCGCTCGCTAACTGACACACACTCACTGTATCTTTCATATCCCGCCGCATTGTTTGTGGGTGGTGCTGCCACGCATCTTAATACTATGTAAAATGTATATTTTGTAGTGTTAAGTGTGAAAGCGTGTGTGGCAAGAAGAGAAGTACATAAAGTAAAATAAAAATAAAAATGTTATAGAGAAATGTGTGTGTAATAATAGTCGTCGTCCACACACCCATAATATACTGTGTCGACCGACTGAACCGCGTCTGGGACTGAAACTCCTGTGTTTTAGTTGCGTTGTTTTGGGCTCTGAGCGAATCCAAAACGACGCGCTTTTACGACGGGGGCGACAGAGTCTCTCGAGCGCACGCACTCTCCGTAGTAACTGGTATATAGAAAAAAAATATATATTTAGTTTAGTATCGGTCAAAAGGAGAATTTCCAGAGCGTGCGAAACACTGACCACAGTGTGCACAAACAGTTATCCATCCCCTGTCCACCTCTCTACTTATGGACATGTTTTACACAAGCACAATATTATTGTGTATGTAAAACGCGCGGGGAGCTCTGTACGTCTGGGCTCTCATACACCGAGCGACGATAGCAATGTCTTTTCCGCTTCTGTTGTTCCAACAGACGAAACGGATTTGTAGCACTAAACGTGCGCGTGTGTAAGTAATTGTCTCGTTTATGAACGTTCCAAATATGTGGACCCCAGTGTCCTCTTAATGTATGAATGAATGAATGAATGAAAGGCCACCGCCGATCATCATCCAATACATCATTTGATTCTCGGGCACCGCGTCGCTTCAGTAACTGGAGCGCACGCGAGTAGCTTCGACCCGCCACCGCCGTCGCCGACACGCGCCACCCGGCGCGCGTCGGTCGGTCGGTCGGTCGGTAAACGGAGCTCTACTCATTAGCAGCGGAGCTCCCTGGTTGATCCTGCCAGTAGTTATATGCTTGTCTCAAAGATTAAGCCATGCATGTCTCAGTGCAAGCCGTATTAAGGCGATACCGCGAATGGCTCAATATATCAGTTTTGGTTCCTTAGATCTTACTCAGTTACTTGGATAACTGTGGTAATTCTAGAGCTAATACATGCAATCAGAACTCTGACCAGTGATGGGACGAGTGCTTTTATTAGATCAAAACCAATCGACGGAGGGCCTCGCGTCCGAAGTCGTTACTTTTGATGAATCTGGATAACTTTTGCCGATCGCACGGTCCAGTACCGGCGACGCATCTTTCAAATGTCTGCCTTATCAACTTTCGATGGTAGTTTCTGCGACTACCATGGTTGTCACGGGTAACGGGGAATCAGGGTTCGATTCCGGAGAGGGAGCCTGAGAAACGGCTACCACATCCAAGGAAGGCAGCAGGCGCGCAAATTACCCACTCCCGGCACGGGGAGGTAGTGACGAAAAATAACGATACGGGACTCTTACGAGGCCTCGTAATCGGAATGAGTACACTTTAAATATTTTAACGAGGAACAATTGGAGGGCAAGTCTGGTGCCAGCAGCCGCGGTAATTCCAGCTCCAATAGCGTATACTAAAATTGTTGCGGTTAAAAAGCTCGTAGTTGCATTTGTGCGCCGCGCTGTCGGTGCACCGCATCCGCGGTGATACTGACACGTTTGCGGAGCATATCGTCGGTGAGCCGGCGGTAACACGCCGGTTCAATATCAAAATCCTATCGCGGTGCTCTTTATTGAGTGTCGAGGTGGGCCGACAATTTTACTTTGAACAAATTAGAGTGCTCAAAGCGGGCTCAAAATGCCGCTTGAATATTTCGTGCATGGAATAATAGAATATGATCTCGGTTCTATTTTGTTGGTTTTCAGAACTCCGAGGTAATGATTAATAGGGATAACTGGGGGCATTCGTATTGCGACGTTAGAGGTGAAATTCTTGGATCGTCGCAAGACGAACATCAGCGAAAGCATTTGCCAAAGGTGTTTTCATCAATCAAGAACGAAAGTTAGAGGTTCGAAGGCGATTAGATACCGCCCTAGTTCTAACCGTAAATATGTCATCTAGCGATCCGCCGACGTTACTACAATGGCTCGGCGGGCAGCTTCCGGGAAACCAAAGATTTTGGACTCCGGGGGGAGTATGGTTGCAAAGCTGAAACTTAAAGGAATTGACGGAAGGGCACCACCAGGAGTGGAGCCTGCGGCTTAATTTGACTCAACACGGGAAATCTCACCAGGCCCGGACACCGGAAGGATTGACAGATTAACAGCTCTTTCTTGATTCGGTGGGTGGTGGTGCATGGCCGTTCTTAGTTGGTGGAGCGATTTGTCTGGTTAATTCCGGTAACGAACGAGACTCTAGCCTGCTAAATAGGCGTCGTCATTTAGGTGTGCACGATTTCGGTCGAGCAACTCACTGGCGGCGTATTAAAATTCTTCTTAGAGGGACCGGCGTCTTCGAGGCGCACGAGATTGAGCAATAACAGGTCTGTGATGCCCTTAGATGTCCTGGGCCGCACGCGCGCTACACTGAAGGAATCAGCATGTTCTCCCTGGCCTAGAGGCCCGGGCAACCCGTTGAAACTCCTTCGTGCTGGGGATTGGGGTTTGCAATTATCCCCCATAAACGAGGAATTCCTAGTAAGCGCGAGTCATAAGCTCGCGTTGATTACGTCCCTGCCCTTTGTACACACCGCCCGTCGCTACTACCGATTGAATGATTTAGTGAGGTCTTCGGACCGACACGCGGTGGCTTCACGGCCGTCGGCGTTGCTGGGAAGTTGACCAAACTTGATCATTTAGAGGAAGTAAAAGTCGTAACAAGGTTTCCGTAGGGGAACCTGCGGAAGGATCATTAACGTACACTTACACTTGCACATTGTTATTGTGTGTGTATATGTTGTTAAAGACACTCCAAACACCCATCAAAATTATTACACGTAACTTTTCCTCACAACATAGAGGCTGCGACCCCGTGCACGCTTGCCGTGGAAGGTCCATACTCTCGTTATGAACAATAATATCATTAATAATATGTAAATTATAAACGTCTACTACTATAAACTATTACCCTGGACGGTGGATCACTTGGCTCGCGGGTCGATGAAGAACGCAGTTAACTGCGCGTCATAGTGTGAACTGCAGGACACATTTGAACATCGACATTTCGAACGCACATTGCGGTCCGTGGAGAAACATCCAGGACCACTCCTGTCTGAGGGCCGGCTGCATAAAAACAAATACCACACTTTCCACACGCACACGACGCATACTCTGCGCGTGGGTGGTTGGACACGTGGCGGATTCCGTGATAATGGAGGGAACTTAAATAATATTATTATTATTATGTCCCTTCTAGATCTCGGTCCGTTTAAACATTGAGAATTTTCGTGTCGTTCGAGCGCCTACGGTTCCTCTCG
>NC_048563.1:5045419-5050419 GCF_902806685.2 Maniola hyperantus
CGTTCGAGTTCCATGGAATCCTATAGAAGGGAGATATGGTTCGGAACGCGAAGAGCACCGCATTTGCGGCGGTGTCCGGATACTCTCTGCGGACCTTGAAAATTCAGGTGAGGGATGTACGTGGAGATGTCGCGCCGGTTCGTACCCATATCCGCAGCAGGTCTCCAAGGTGAAGAGCCTCTAGTCGATAGAATAATGTAGGTAAGGGAAGTCGGCAAATTGGATCCGTAACTTCGGAATAAGGATTGGCTCTGAGGACCGGGGCGTGTCGGGTTTGGACGGGAAGCGGATGCGGCCGGTGCCGGGCCTGGTCGATGCTCGAGCGTCCCTCGGGGCGTGAGGGCGGAATCCGGACCCGCGTTCCGGCCTTCCGCGGATCTTCCTAGCCGTAAGGCCGCGTCGGTTTCGTCTCGTGCGCGACCGGCGCGGTTCTGTACGACCGCCGTTCAACGGTCAGCTCAGAACTGGCACGGACAAGGGGAATCCGACTGTCTAATTAAAACAAAGCATTGCGATGGCCCTCGCGGGTGTTGACGCAATGTGATTTCTGCCCAGTGCTCTGAATGTCAACGTGAAGAGATTCAAGCAAGCGCGGGTAAACGGCGGGAGTAACTATGACTCTCTTAAGGTAGCCAAATGCCTCGTCATCTAATTAGTGACGCGCATGAATGGATTAACGAGATTCCCGCTGTCCCTCGCGGTGAGCGGACGTGTTCAGCGCGAGCTCCGTGAGAAAATATTTTTCTCCGGGTTTTTCCGAGCTTTTCCGGGTTTTTCTTTTTATCATTGTGCTGTTACAGTGTAGTGCTACAGTTTTAATCTGTGTAGTGGTGTTAAAGTGGTGTGGAACGTGCTGCGACCCCCCTTTTTCCTCACCGCATCGTGGTTGAGCTCCGGGACGCTCCTGGCAGCTCCCACGGGACAGGACCCATTTTAATTTTATTTAATTTTATTAAATATAATGTCACGTCTGTTTACAGAACGTTTTCCTAGTTTTAGTACTTAGTTTAAGTCTAGGCTAGCTTTATAACCTATAAATTGAGCACGTGGTCGCACGTGTTCATTTATAGGTTATCTTTTCGTGCATTGACACTCTGTGCATGCGCCGTGACAACTTTGACGGCTGTCAAAGTTTTTGACAGGTGTCATCTGTCACTGTCAATTTTGCAGCATTTTTGACACTTGACAGCTGTCAAGTGTCAAGTGTCAAACCTTTGGTGCATAGACAATAAAGTGCCGGTTTCGAATCGATAATTTAATTTTCGCTCCATTCGGTACTGCTGTACGCCATACTTACATCGATTTTCCGAACCAACCTAGTTTCGTCCGTGGGTTCGGAAATTGGAAATAATCATGTCTAAGGAGCCTAAGGAGAGCGATGGCCAACCATTTGCGCCACGATCCGCATTGGCGCGAACGCCGCCTAGTGGCTTGGCTCCGCCTCATTCGAGGTTTCGCCATGATGAAGAGGAGGAACTGCTTCTGACGCCACCGGTGCCCCCGCGAACCCCGCATCCAGAGCAGCAAGCCGCTACAGCGGCGCCCTCGGCGCTAAAGCGCCCACTGACGTCTCCGGAGGAGCGGCGCCCAGTAGAGGTGGTGCGTATGTGTCGGCCCGGTACGCCGCCGCCTGCCCCGCCCACTGCAGCCGCCGCCGCTCCCCGGGGACCTCCAGCTGTGGGATCCAGGATGCCGACACAGTCTAGCGGTCGTCCCGTCACGCCCGACGCCGCTCCGTCGAACGACGCGCAGCAGGAGGGCTCCTTGGCGGGCGCTACGAAGACGGAGCTTTTGGACCGAGTCCACCGCGACTTAGAGGACGTTATGGCAGCCGTCACCGCACCCCCGTCGCGACTTAATAAGGAGGCCACGAACGCCATCTCGGCGGGCTGCCGCGATATTTTGGCGGTTATAGCGGCCCTCACCCTCAAGCTCAGTGAAACGGAGGTTGAACTTAGCGAAGCCAACCTTCGCGCGGCAAAACTGGAGCAGGAGGTTCTGATAGCCAGAACCTCCCAGGCCCGTGTGCCTCAACCAGCTCCCTCCTCTGCCTCCACGGTCAGCTATGCGTCGGCGCTGCGGGTATCCAGGAAGGCCGACCTCATACCAATCCCGGCAGCTCAGGGCCCGGTCCTCGCATTCTACCCGGCTGATGACCAAACGGACAAGCTGAAGACCGCGGAGGACACCAAGGCGGAGCTGAAGCGTGCCGTCGATCCGCGCGTGATCGACGTGCAAATCGACAAGGTCCGCAAGGTGGGGAACGCAGGAGTCATCGTCCAAACCACGACGCCAACCGCAGCGGATCGGCTCAGAAGTGCAGTCCCGCCCACTTTACGAGTATCGGAGCCCCGCAAGATGTCGCCACGGATCTGCCTGCGCGACATAGACGGGAATCCACCCGCTGAAGAAATCCTCCTAGCTCTGCAAGAACAGAACCTCCGCGGTACTGAATGGACGATGGAGAACCTGAGGGCCCAGTGCAAGATATTTAAAATGAACGGGAGGCAACACAACACGACCACCGTAATTATGGAATGTACACCGGCCCTGAGGGAGTTCCTCCTCGGAAAAGGAAAAATTTATATAGGTTGGCAGTCGACAGAGGCGTGCGACTTCATCCGGGTAACGTGCTGCAACAAGTGCCAAACCTTTGGTCACCCAGAGAAGTACTGTAAAGCCAAGGATGTAGTGTGCGGGAAATGCGGCGCGACTGGACACAGGAAAGACGCGTGCAAGGAGGACAAAACACGGTGTGCCACGTGCCATCGTTTTGGCAGGGAGTCGGATTCCCACACAACTAACGCGCGATCATGCCCCGCCCGCCAGTACGCTGAACAAAGAGCCGTCGCTACAACAAACTATGGCTGCCCCTAGAGGGCCTCAACTTCTACAAGTCGGCCAGCTGAATCTCGGCGGCGCTGCAGTGGCGACTAACGAGCTGCCGTCGCTTGCCCGGGCCCTCGGGCTGGATATTGTTCTTGTTCAAGAACAGTACTTCCAGCCCCCGCCCGGCTTCATCCAGCACGGCAACTCTGCCAAGGCTGGAGTACTTGTCGTTTCGGCGGACGTCGCGGTGGTGGCCCTCACCCATCTCTCCAACTCGCATTGCTTCGTCGCGTCCATCAGCAAGGGCGGGGCAGAGTTCATCATCGTCTCGGCGTACTTTCAATACTCCGAGGCCATCGACCCGCACCTGCATCATCTGGAGAAAGTAATGGACTCCCTCGGGCACAGGAACATCATCATTGGAGCGGATGTTAACGCGCACTCGCCGATGTGGCACAGTGAGCCCCGCCATTACACCGGGCGGGGCCAGGAAGCGGATCACAGACGTCGCTCAGTGGAGGACTTTATATCGGCAAGAGGGCTCGTCCTCCAAAACACGACAGGCCAACCCGCCACTTTCAGTGGCCCAAACGGCGAGTCAAATATCGACTTAACGCTTACAGGACGCAGCGTAATGGTTACGGACTGGCGAGTGCGCGATGGAGCATCATCGAGCGACCACCGCCTCATCACCTATACCATTGTCTGCGACCGCGCGCGCCGAGCTGTAGAGTGCGCCGAGCTTGTCGACGGTGGACCGCCGAGGTTCCGGGAGAATGGAGTGGACTGGAACCGATTCCAAGCGACGATCAGTGCAAGAGTTGGGCTCCTGGACGAGCGGAAGAGCGCTTCCGCTCTGGCCAGTGATCTCACGGATATCGTGGTGCGCACCGCGCACGAGTGCCTGGGTGTGCGTGGACGGAGTCGGGACACTGGCTATGAGTGGTGGAGCCCGAGGCTGGATGCCATGCGTAGGAAAGTAGGCAGTCTTCGCTGCGCATGGCAGAGCGCCAGGAGAGTGGGAGGCGACAGGGAGGAGAGGGCTAGGGACGCATTTCATGCAGAACGCAGGAGGTATCGACAGCTTATGGTGGAGACGCAGAACAGTTACCACCTCCGAGAGGCTGAGTCCGGGAACGTCGATCCATTCGGCCAGGCGTATCGAGTTGCCTGCGGGAGGTACCGTCCTCCCGCCAACGTCATTAATGGCATTAAATACGCCGACGGCCACTCGGAGAGTGTCGGCGAGGCCGTGGATAACCTGCTGCATGCCCTCTGTCCGGACGACGATCCGTCTAAGGATACGGCGTATCACAGGGAGGTCCGGATAGCGGCCTCCATTTCCCCGACTGGCTGCGACGCGCCTCCACTGTCTAGGGACAGACTGCAGGTCATAGTTAGGTCTCTGCCTAACACGGCTCCGGGAATCGACGGCATCACTGCGAGAATGGTCAAGCGCGTGTGGGCTGCGGCCTCTGCGGAGCTTGTTTGGGTGTACGGTAAGTGCGTCGTGGAGGGGGTTTTTCCCGATGTTTGGAAGGACGGCAGACTTATCGTATTACCCAAAGGGAACGATAAGCCCCTGAGCGACCCGAAGGCGTATCGTCCGATCACGCTCCTCCCTGTTTTTGGCAAGATTTTAGAGCGCGTTTTATTACTGTGTGCGCCCCAGATCGCAAGTGGGATCTCTCCTTGTCAGCATGGGTTCACTCCGGGTAGATCGACCGTCACGGCGTTGAGCGAAATCCTCAGTACAGCAAAAACTACTGAAGCGAATTACGTGCAGGCAATCTTCTTGGACATCTCTGGCGCCTTCGACAACGCCTGGTGGCCCATGATCATGCTGAAGGCCAAGCGGGGTGGGTGCCCGCCCAACATCTACCGCATGCTCGCTGACTATTTCAGCAGACGGCGGGTAGGCATGTTCGTCGGCGGCCGGGTGCAGTGGAAGGTGTCGACCATGGGTTGCCCGCAGGGGTCTGTACTGGGGCCCACTCTGTGGAACGTCCTGCTCGATGACTTGTTTCGGTTGCCGCTCCCGTGGGGTGTCAAAATTGTCGCGTACGCGGATGACGTCACCGTGCTGATTGAGGCCGCCACGAGACGGAAGATCGAGTCTGCTGCGGCCGACTCCATCTCCTTATTTGAGGATTGGGCCCAAAGGAACCGCC
>NC_048563.1:5054422-5056922 GCF_902806685.2 Maniola hyperantus
TCGATGGAAGTCGCTCATTCGCGCCGCATGCGAGGTCGATCGGTGAGCGGGCGGCTAAATGCTTCGGGAAGATGTCGCGTGTGTCGACCGCTTCCTGGGGCATTCGTTATAAAGCCCTACGCATTTTATACCAGGGCACTTTTGTTGCGACGATCACGTATGCGGCTGCGTGTTGGGCCGAGAGGGCGACTCTGCACGTCGTGCGGTCCCAACTCCTTAAGGCGCAGAGGGGGCCACTCATCCTCTTGACTAAGGCGTATCGTACCACCAGTACCTCTGCGCTGGCGGTCTTAGCGGGTGTTCTGCCTGCGGACCTGGAGGTTATCCGCGCTGGCAGGATAGATCTGGCGCGCCAGTCCGCGACCAAGCTGGAGTTGAGCAGTCGGAAGCGCGAGATAGGGTCCGCTGTGGTCGACTTGTGGCAGGAACGCTGGGCGAGCGATGAAAGAGGCAGTCATCTTCGGCGATTTTTCCCTACGGTGACGGAGAGACTCAAGGCGACTTGGGTATCTCCGGACTACGAAACCTCGCAGCTGCTCACGGGTCATGGATGCTTCCGGTGGCGCCTGCATGGGTTTCGGCTGTGTGCGAGTAGTCTGTGTGAGTGCGGCGAGAGTGATGAGGATGCGCACCACGTCCTGTGGGAGTGCAGTTTGTACGAGGACTTCCGATGCAAGATGCTGGATGGGATGGTGCATGCGGAGGTGGGCCCGGTATACTACCGGGACCTGGTCTCCTCGGAGGCGAACTTCCGAGGACTGCGGGAGTTCGCGCACGCGTGGCACAGAAGAAGGAGCTGCTCCGAAGTGCGGCAGCGACGACGGAGAAGAGGACGCGGAGAGCAGGAAGAGGAAGGTAGCGAGGAGGACAACGACGGCGCGAACAGCTCAGAGGAGGGAAGCGAGAGCTAGTTATCCAGGTACGCAGCAACAGGAGAGGATGTGGGTAACAGGAGACACCACGAACGGCGACGGGAATCTCCCGTATTTGTGACGTCTGCCCCAGAAAGGGGAGAAAGACACATTAGGGACAAGGAAGTAGATAGGAAAGAATTTGTAGGGAGTCAAGAAGGCGCCCCGGGAAAGAGCCACCGAGCAAGTACCGAACGGGCGCCCTCCCGCGTTTCGGCCCATATAACCGCGAGGTTGGTGGGGCCATGGGAGGTGGTGGGTTGTCCCTATCTACTCGCCTATGTACTATGCCCGCAGGGGTCGGTGCTGGGCCCCGCGTTATGGAACGTCCTACTCGACGACTTGCTTCGATTGCCGCTACCAGGGGGGGTTAAGGTTATAGCGTACGCGGACGACGTCACGGTTTTGATCGAAGCCAACAACCGCCGGGCGATCGAGGTCGCCGCTGCCAACACCATCAGGCAGCTTGAGGACTGGGGAAGCCGAAACCGGCTGGCGTTTGCCCCTGCTAAGTCGCAAATGGTTGCGCTCAGGGGCAAGCTTGGGCTGCGGCCCCCAGTGATCAAACTAGGTGGCTGCTCGGTCAAATTCGGGGCGGAGGCTGTCGTACTTGGCGTTACGATCGATGGAAGTCGCTCATTCGCGCCGCATGCGAGGTCGATCGGTGAGCGGGCGGCTAAATGCTTCGGGAAGATGTCGCGTGTGTCGACCGCTTCCTGGGGCATTCGTTATAAAGCCCTACGCATTTTATACCAGGGCACTTTTGTTGCGACGATCACGTATGCGGCTGCGTGTTGGGCCGAGAGGGCGACTCTGCACGTCGTGCGGTCCCAACTCCTTAAGGCGCAGAGGGGGCCACTCATCCTCTTGACTAAGGCGTATCGTACCACCAGTACCTCTGCGCTGGTGGTCTTAGCGGGTGTTCTGCCTGCGGACCTGGAGGTTATCCGCGCTGGCAGGATAGATCTGGCGCGCCAGTCCGCGACCAAGCTGGAGTTGAGCAGTCGGAAGCGCGAGATAGGGTCCGCTGTGGTCGACTTGTGGCAGGAACGCTGGGCGAGCGATGAAAGAGGCAGTCATCTTCGGCGATTTTTCCCTACGGTGACGGAGAGACTCAAGGCGACTTGGGTATCTCCGGACTACGAAACCTCGCAGCTGCTCACGGGTCATGGATGCTTCCGGTGGCGCCTGCATGGGTTTCGGCTGTGTGCGAGTAGTCTGTGTGAGTGCGGCGAGAGTGATGAGGATGCGCACCACGTCCTGTGGGAGTGCAGTTTGTACGAGGACTTCCGATGCAAGATGCTGGATGGGATGGTGCATGCGGAGGTGGGCCCGGTATACTACCGGGACCTGGTCTCCTCGGAGGCGAACTTCCGAGGACTGCGGGAGTTCGCGCACGCGTGGCACAGAAGAAGGAGCTGCTCCGAAGTGCGGCAGCGACGACGGAGAAGAGGACGCGGAGAGCAGGAAGAGGAAGGTAGCGAGGAGGACAACGACGGCGCGAACAGCTCAGAGGAGGGAAGCGAGAGCTAGGTATCCAGGTACGCAGCAACAGGAGAGGATGTGGGTAACAGGAGACACCACGAACG
>NC_048563.1:5061922-5069422 GCF_902806685.2 Maniola hyperantus
TTTCACGTGCATTCTTGCCGCTTTAAAATAATTATGTATCTCTATATTATATTTAAAATAGATAAATTATTAGAGGGTATGTAATGACCCGCTTTTTTTTTAAGTATAGCCTTATAATTAGCCTTATTATATTATTATAATATTCTGTTCAAGATTCGTGGGTGGGTGGTGATCTTATTAATTATTATAATAGGACATACTTAATTAACGCCTTAAGTTATTATAGTCGCAAAATTTTCATTTCAATCGTGGAGTGGAATTTTCCAAGAATTTGCTCTTTCAATTTTGTCTGTTTTCTCCATTTGTACAAGTTATTTATTATACATAATATATTATAATATACCCAGTAAGTACCGTAGCAATAAATTTTCTTTTTTCTTTTATTCCAGCCAGGCTGATCATAATATTATCTGAGCTGTGTCCACAGCGCGGCGGAGAACAGCACAGCGGAGATCACTGGCCACCGCCAGTAAGTAAATACCTATAAGCACCTATATACTATAGATAAATAGTAAACGTTAACTGGTATCGTTTAATAATATTAACTAGGTACACGCACAAATAGGCATAAAACGTTCATAACTTCAGGTAGAACCATTATAATTATGCTTTTCTCATATTATGTAAGCTTACTGAACAAATTATTTATTGTTTATTTTGGTGTAAGACGCTCTCTACGTACAATGTGTACATGCGTAAAAGGGGAATATCCACTAATCTATCCTGGTGGTGCCCTTGCGTAAATTCCTTTAAGTTTCAGCTTTGCAACCGTACTCCCCCTACAGGAGTCCAAAAATACTAGATTGATGAAAAAACACCTTTCGCTGATGTTCCTATTAATTAATCACTACCTGTGTTCTGAGTTCTGGAAACGCAACGAAATAGATTATAGAACAGAGATCACATATTTTCGAATCGTTGAATACAACCAGTTAGTTACGCACGCTTTGGACTTCCTCCTTCTGGTCGATGCTCGACCGAGCAGTGATTCGATATAACACAAAAATATCGTTGTTTGACTAGACACGATAACCTATCTACCTAGCTACTGTTTTAGTTATTGCATATTTTGTGCATTTAATTTGATTTCTTTAGGATTTCTATATCCTTCTTATTAAACATATTAACATGTGAATGTGTTGGGCAAATTATTTTTTTCTATGCCGGCCGTTACAATAATATTATTACCTATGTAAACCGGCGATCGAGGTGGTGGTATTTGTCCTGTACCTGTGGTGTTTGTCATTGCATTAATTGCACGTGCAGCATATTTTTTTGTATGGCCCACCCTTTCACAATTGTAACATACATCTTCTTCTCGACTTCAAGACTTCTTGTTTGCTTTCGAAACTTGAAACCCTATCGAATCGTTGATCGTTATCGAACATAGAGAAACCCTTAACCATATTTTGGCAAACTTTACCACTATCGAGGTGGAGTAGCCAGTGGTGTTTGTCATTGCATTAATTATTGCAAATTTTTTTTATTTTTTTATTTTTCTTCAGTTTCTTTTCGAAACTTGAACACATATCGAATCGTTGATCGTTATCGAACATAGAGAAACCCTTAACCATATTTTGGCAAACTTTACCACTATCGAGGTGGAGTAGCCAGTGGTGTTTGTCATTGCATTAATTATTGCAATTTTTTTTTATTTTTTTATTTTTCTTCAGTTTCTTTTCGAAACTTGAACACATATCGAATCGTTGATCGTTATCGAACATAGAGAAACCCTTAACCATATTTTGGCAAACTTTACCACTATCGAGGTGGAGTAGCCAGTGGTGTTTGTCATTGCATTAATTATTGCAAATTTTTTTTATTTTTTTATTTTTCTTCAGTTTCTTTTCGAAACTTGAACACATATCGAATCGTTGATCGTTATCGAACATAGAGAAACCCTTAACCATATTTTGGCAAACTTTACCACTATCGAGGTGGAGTAGCCAGTGGTGTTTGTCATTGCATTAATTATTGCAATTTTTTTTTATTTTTTTATTTTTCTTCAGTTTCTTTTCGAAACTTGAACACATATCGAATCGTTGATCGTTATCGAACATAGAGAAACCCTTAACCATATTTTGGCAAACTTTACCACTATCGAGGTGGAGTAGCCAGTGGTGTTTGTCATTGCATTAATTATTGCAAATTTTTTTTATTTTTTTATTTTTCTTCAGTTTCTTTTCGAAACTTGAACACATATCGAATCGTTGATCGTTATCGAACATAGAGAAACCCTTAACCATATTTTGGCAAACTTTACCACTATCGAGGTGGAGTAGCCAGTGGTGTTTGTCATTGCATTAATTATTGCAATTTTTTTTTATTTTTTTATTTTTCTTCAGTTTCTTTTCGAAACTTGAACACATATCGAATCGTTGATCGTTATCGAACATAGAGAAACCCTTAACCATATTTTGGCAAACTTTACCACTATCGAGGTGGAGTAGCCAGTGGTGTTTGTCATTGCATTAATTATTGCAAATTTTTTTTATTTTTTTATTTTTCTTCAGTTTCTTTTCGAAACTTGAACACATATCGAATCGTTGGCCGCTATCGACTAAAGAAAATCGAGGAAAATGGAAAATCGCCGGATCCCCACAGAGGATGCGGACAGCGGTGAGAGAAAAGTGATTGTGTTCAGTTTGTTGTAGTGAATTGTCGTCTACGTTCACTCGCTCGCTAACTGACACACACTCACTGTATCTTTCATATCCCGCCGCATTGTTTGTGGGTGGTGCTGCCACACATCTCTTAATACTATGTAAAATGTATATTTTGTAGTGTTAAGTGTAAAAGCGTGTGTGGCAAGAAGAGAGTACATAAAGTAAAATAAAAATTAAATGTTATAGAGAAATGTGTGTGTGTAATAATAGTCGTCGTCCACACACCCATATACTGTGTCGACCGACTGAACCGCGTCTGAGACTGAAACTCCTGTGTTTTAGTTGCGTTGTTTTGGGCTCTGAGCGAATCCAAAACGACGCGCTTTTACGACGGGGGCGACAGAGTCTCTCGAGCGCACGCACTCTCCGTAGTAACTGGTATATAGAAAAAAAATATATATTTAGTTTAGTATCGGTCAAAAGGAGAATTTCCAGAGCGTGCGAAACACTGACCACAGTGTGCACAAACAGTTATCCATCCCCTGTCCACCTCTCTACTTATGGACATGTTTTACACAAGCACAATATTATTGTGTATGTAAAACGCGCGGGGAGCTCTGTACGTCTGGGCTCTCATACACCGAGCGACGATAGCAATGTCTTTTCCGCTTCTGTTGTTCCAACAGACGAAACGGATTTGTAGCACTAAACGTGCGCGTGTGTAAGTAATTGTCTCGTTTATGAACGTTCCAAATATGTGGACCCCAGTGTCCTCTTAATGTATGAATGAATGAATGAATGAAAGGCCACCGCCGATCATCATCCAATACATCATTTGATTCTCGGGCACCGCGTCGCTTCAGTAACTGGAGCGCACGCGAGTAGCTTCGACCCGCCACCGCCACCGCCGTCGCCGACACGCGCCACCCGGCGCGCGTCGTTCGGTCGGTCGGTCGGTAAACGGAGCTCTACTCATTAGCAGCGGAGCTCCCTGGTTGATCCTGCCAGTAGTTATATGCTTGTCTCAAAGATTAAGCCATGCATGTCTCAGTGCAAGCCGTATTAAGGCGATACCGCGAATGGCTCAATATATCAGTTTTGGTTCCTTAGATCTTACTCAGTTACTTGGATAACTGTGGTAATTCTAGAGCTAATACATGCAATCAGAACTCTGACCAGTGATGGGACGAGTGCTTTTATTAGATCAAAACCAATCGACGGAGGGCCTCGCGTCCGAAGTCGTTACTTTTGATGAATCTGGATAACTTTTGCCGATCGCACGGTCCAGTACCGGCGACGCATCTTTCAAATGTCTGCCTTATCAACTTTCGATGGTAGTTTCTGCGACTACCATGGTTGTCACGGGTAACGGGGAATCAGGGTTCGATTCCGGAGAGGGAGCCTGAGAAACGGCTACCACATCCAAGGAAGGCAGCAGGCGCGCAAATTACCCACTCCCGGCACGGGGAGGTAGTGACGAAAAATAACGATACGGGACTCTTACGAGGCCTCGTAATCGGAATGAGTACACTTTAAATATTTTAACGAGGAACAATTGGAGGGCAAGTCTGGTGCCAGCAGCCGCGGTAATTCCAGCTCCAATAGCGTATACTAAAATTGTTGCGGTTAAAAAGCTCGTAGTTGCATTTGTGCGCCGCGCTGTCGGTGCACCGCATCCGCGGTGATACTGACACGTTTGCGGAGCATATCGTCGGTGAGCCGGCGGTAACACGCCGGTTCAATATCAAAATCCTATCGCGGTGCTCTTTATTGAGTGTCGAGGTGGGCCGACAATTTTACTTTGAACAAATTAGAGTGCTCAAAGCGGGCTCAAAATGCCGCTTGAATATTTCGTGCATGGAATAATAGAATATAAAACCAATCGACGGAGGGCCTCGCGTCCGAAGTCGTTACTTTTGATGAATCTGGATAACTTTTGCCGATCGCACGGTCCAGTACCGGCGACGCATCTTTCAAATGTCTGCCTTATCAACTTTCGATGGTAGTTTCTGCGACTACCATGGTTGTCACGGGTAACGGGGAATCAGGGTTCGATTCCGGAGAGGGAGCCTGAGAAACGGCTACCACATCCAAGGAAGGCAGCAGGCGCGCAAATTACCCACTCCCGGCACGGGGAGGTAGTGACGAAAAATAACGATACGGGACTCTTACGAGGCCTCGTAATCGGAATGAGTACACTTTAAATATTTTAACGAGGAACAATTGGAGGGCAAGTCTGGTGCCAGCAGCCGCGGTAATTCCAGCTCCAATAGCGTATACTAAAATTGTTGCGGTTAAAAAGCTCGTAGTTGCATTTGTGCGCCGCGCTGTCGGTGCACCGCATCCGCGGTGATACTGACACGTTTGCGGAGCATATCGTCGGTGAGCCGGCGGTAACACGCCGGTTCAATATCAAAATCCTATCGCGGTGCTCTTTATTGAGTGTCGAGGTGGGCCGACAATTTTACTTTGAACAAATTAGAGTGCTCAAAGCGGGCTCAAAATGCCGCTTGAATATTTCGTGCATGGAATAATAGAATATGATCTCGGTTCTATTTTGTTGGTTTTCAGAACTCCGAGGTAATGATTAATAGGGATAACTGGGGGCATTCGTATTGCGACGTTAGAGGTGAAATTCTTGGATCGTCGCAAGACGAACATCAGCGAAAGCATTTGCCAAAGGTGTTTTCATCAATCAAGAACGAAAGTTAGAGGTTCGAAGGCGATTAGATACCGCCCTAGTTCTAACCGTAAATATGTCATCTAGCGATCCGCCGACGTTACTACAATGGCTCGGCGGGCAGCTTCCGGGAAACCAAAGATTTTGGACTCCGGGGGGAGTATGGTTGCAAAGCTGAAACTTAAAGGAATTGACGGAAGGGCACCACCAGGAGTGGAGCCTGCGGCTTAATTTGACTCAACACGGGAAATCTCACCAGGCCCGGACACCGGAAGGATTGACAGATTAACAGCTCTTTCTTGATTCGGTGGGTGGTGGTGCATGGCCGTTCTTAGTTGGTGGAGCGATTTGTCTGGTTAATTCCGGTAACGAACGAGACTCTAGCCTGCTAAATAGGCGTCGTCATTTAGGTGTGCACGATTTCGGTCGAGCAACTCACTGGCGGCGTATTAAAATTCTTCTTAGAGGGACCGGCGTCTTCGAGGCGCACGAGATTGAGCAATAACAGGTCTGTGATGCCCTTAGATGTCCTGGGCCGCACGCGCGCTACACTGAAGGAATCAGCATGTTCTCCCTGGCCTAGAGGCCCGGGCAACCCGTTGAAACTCCTTCGTGCTGGGGATTGGGGTTTGCAATTATCCCCCATAAACGAGGAATTCCTAGTAAGCGCGAGTCATAAGCTCGCGTTGATTACGTCCCTGCCCTTTGTACACACCGCCCGTCGCTACTACCGATTGAATGATTTAGTGAGGTCTTCGGACCGACACGCGGTGGCTTCACGGCCGTCGGCGTTGCTGGGAAGTTGACCAAACTTGATCATTTAGAGGAAGTAAAAGTCGTAACAAGGTTTCCGTAGGGGAACCTGCGGAAGGATCATTAACGTACACTTACACTTGCACATTGTTATTGTGTGTGTATATGTTGTTAAAGACACTCCAAACACCCATCAAAATTATTACACGTAACTTTTCCTCACAACATAGAGGCTGCGACCCCGTGCACGCTTGCCGTGGAAGGTCCATACTCTCGTTATGAACAATAATATCATTAATAATATGTAAATTATAAACGTCTACTATAAACTATTACCCTGGACGGTGGATCACTTGGCTCGCGGGTCGATGAAGAACGCAGTTAACTGCGCGTCATAGTGTGAACTGCAGGACACATTTGAACATCGACATTTCGAACGCACATTGCGGTCCGTGGAGAAACATCCAGGACCACTCCTGTCTGAGGGCCGGCTGCATAAAAACAAATACCACACTTTCCACACGCACACGACGCATACTCTGCGCGTGGGTGGTTGGACACGTGGCGGATTCCGTGACAATGGAGGGAACTTAAATAATATTATTATTATTATGTCCCTTCTAGATCTCGGTCCGTTTAAACATTGAGAATTTTCGTGTCGTTCGAGCGCCTACGGTTCCTCTCGCAGACTCTCTTCGTGTGGTACAAAACTGTGGTGCCGTCCATCTGTCCTCTGGATATTTGGAACCCCTCGTGTTGTAGTGCGTGCTGGCGCTGCTGTGGTAAGACACACAACGTCAGCGTCGCACGAACGACCGGATCGATCGACCGACCCTTCCGTTTACGGCAAATCGGTCGAATCGTACGCGTCACTCGTGCGGCAGCACGCACGGGCGGGGGCTCCACAGCACCCACAAACTAACTAGATTGGATGCGAGGGGACTAGCACGCCGTATCCGCTCACAAGTATACGTTACACGTTAATCAATACTTATAATAAGTAGGCGGACTCGACGTCCGGACTCGCGCGACGGCGTCGTGCGCGCGCGCTAACCCCGCGTGCTAACGGCGCCGTCGAGCTGACGGATATCGCGTCTGCCTCCCACTTTTATCGTTGGCCTCAGATCAGGGAGGATCACCCGCCGAATTTAAGCATATTAGTAAGCGGAGGAAAAGAAACTAACCAGGATTTCCTTAGTAGCGGCGAGCGAACAGGAAACAGCCCAGCACTGAATCGCGCGGTTGTAACGATCGCGGGAGATGTGGTGTTCGGGAGGTTCCGCTTTCTCGTCGTCGCCGCTCCTGTCCAAGTTCGTCTTGAACGGGGCCGTTTTCCCGTAGAGGGTGCCAGGCCCGTAGCGACGGAGCGAGGCGGCGAGAGGGACACTCCTCAGAGTCGGGTTGCTTGAGAGTGCAGCCCTAAGTGGGTGGTAAACTCCATCTAAGGCTAAATATTACCGC